>NC_080185.1:127709546-127712046 GCF_950295315.1 Erinaceus europaeus
CTTTCTTTCTTCTCTCTCTCTCTTTCTCTCTTTCTTTTTTCTCTCTCTCTTTCTCCTCTCTTTCTTTTTCTCTCTTCTCTCTTTTTTTCTCTCTCTCTCTTTCTCTCTCTTTCTTTTTTTCTCTCTCTCTCTTTCTCTCTCTCTTTCTTTTTCTCTCTCTCTTTCTCTCTTCTTTTCTCTCTCACTTTCTCTCTCTCTTTTTTTCTCTCTCTCTTCTCTCTTTCTTTTTTCTCTCTCTCTTTCTCTCTCATTCTTTTTCTCTCTCTTCTCTCTCTTTCTTTTTTTCTCTCTTTCTCTCTCTCTTTCTTTTTCTCTCTCTCTTTCTCTCTTTCTTTTTTCTCTCTCTCTTTCTTATCTCTTTCTTTTTTTCCTCTCTCTCTCTTTCTCTCTCTCTTTTTTTCTCTCTCTCTTTCTCTCTCTTTCTTTCTTCTCTCTCTCTCTTTCTCTCTTTCTTTTCTTCTCTCTCTTTCTCTTCTCTTTCTTTTTTCTCTCTCTCTTTCTTTATTCTCTCTCTCTTTTCTTCTTTCTTTTTTCTCTCTCTCTCTCTTTCTTTTTTTCTCTCTCTTTCTCTCTCTTTCTTTTTTTCTCTCTCTCTTTCTCTCTTTCTTTTTTTCTCTCTTTCTCTCTTTCTTTTTTTCTCTCTCTCTCTTTCTCTCTCTCTTTCTTTTTTTCTCTCTCTCTTTCTCTCTCTTTCTTTTTTTCTCTCTCTCTTTCTCTCTCTTTCTTTTTTCTCTCTCTCTTTCTCTCTCTTTCTTTTTTTCTCTCTCTCTTTCTCTCTCTCTTTTTTTCTCTCTTTCTTTCTCTCTTTCCTTTTTTCTCTCTCTCTCTTTCTCTCTCTCTTTTTTCTCTCTCTCTTTCTCTCTCTCTTTTTTCTCTCTCTCTCTTTCTCTCTTTCTTTTTTCTCTCTCTCTCTTTCTCTCTTTCTTTTTCTCTCTCTCTCTTTCTTTTTTTTTCTCTCTCTCTCTTTCTCTCTCTCTTTTTTTCTCTCTCTCTCTTTCTCTCTCTCTTTTTTTCTCTCTCTCTCTTTCTCTCTCTCTTTCTTTTTTTCTCTCTCTCTCTTTCTCTCTCTCTTTCTTTTTTTCTCTCTCTCTCTTTCTCTCTCTCTTTCTTTTTTCTCTCTCTCTCTTTCTCTCTCTTTTTTTCTCTCTCTCTCTTTCTCTCTCTCTTTCTCTCTCTTTCTCTCTCTTTCTCTCTCTCTCTCTCTCTCTCTCTCTCTCTCTCTCTTTCCTTTGCCAGCAAGAATCCTGCTTCTCGGCCCATATTCAGGATTAACTCCAGGGAGTTCTAGGAAGGCTTCCTGCAAAATTCAGGCCGGACACCTGCTAGATCAGCCGTTTCCAGCTGGGAGCAGAGAGGAAAGGGCCCAGAAGGGATTTGCTGCAGAAGTGGGGGCTGGGGAGACGGTACAGGGGTTCTGCACACAGACGCTCCTGCCTGAGGCCCCATGAATAATAATAATAATAATAATAATAATAATAATGATAATAATAATAATAATGGTTCTGCACACAGACTCTCCTGCCTGAGGCTCTGAGGCCCCAGGTTCCATCCCCAGCACCACCAGCAGCCAGGGCTCAGCAGGGCTCTGGGAAATAATAGTAATAATAATAATAATTAATAATAATAATAATGGTTCTGCACACAGACTGTCCTGCCTGAGGCTCTGAGGCCCCAGGTTCCATCCCCAGCACCACCAGCAGCCAGGGCTCATCAGGGCTCTGGGAAATAATAGTAATAATAATAATAATTAATAATAATGATAATGGCTCTGCACACAGACTCTCCTATCTGAGGCTCTGAAGCCCCAGGTTCCATCCCCAGCACCACCAGCAGCCAGAGCTCAGCAGGGCTCTGGGAAATAATAATAATAATAATAATAATAATGGTTCTGCACACAGACTGTCCTGCCTGAGGCTCTGAGGCCCCAGGTTCCATCCCCAGCACCACCAGCAGCCAGGGCTCAGCAGGGCTCTGGGAAATAATAGTAATAATAATAATAATTAATAATAATAATAATGGTTCTGCACACAGACTGTCCTGCCTGAGGCTCTGAGGCCCCAGGTTCCATCCCCAGCACCACCAGCAGCCAGGGCTCGCAGGGCTCTGGGAAATAATAATAATAATAATGGTTCTGCACACAGCCTCTCCTGCCTGAGGCTCTGAGGTCCCAGGTTCCATCCCCAGCACCACCAGCAGCCAGGGCTCAGCAGGGCTCTGGGAAATAATAATAGTAATAGTAATAATAATAATAATAATAATGGTTCTGCACACAGACTCTCCTGCCTGAGGCTCTGGGAAATAATAATAATAATAATAATAATGGTTCTGCACACAAACTCTCCTGCCTGAGACTCTGAGGTCCCAAGTTCCATCCCCAGCACCACCATTAGCCAGAGCTCAGCAGGGCTCTGGGAAATAATAATAATAATAATATAATAATAATAATAATAATAATGGTTCTGCACACAGACTCTCCTGCCTGAGGCTCTGAGGCCCCAGG